>NW_026926072.1:0-10404 GCF_032062105.1 Saccostrea cuccullata | reverse complement strand
GCGTATTTGTTTCCGTTACCTTTTTACCGCCGCGTATGAGAAAAAAGCGAAATTTTGCTTGTGATGCGTCCTAGGATAGAGGTTAGTGTTAGCTTGATGATGCGACCTCTAAATATAGAATGGAATGAAAGATGAAAGATTAAGTGTCAATAAATATAAACAGATGTCAATTAAGGAGTTAACTGTCCAATCTCTGACTATGCCTCGGGTGGGATTAAGGCTGTGCAGAATTTATATAATTTATCACATTTGCTGAAATATAAGAAAAGTTTTGACAACAATTTACACAAAATCCGAAAAATTAATTAATACAGTAATTTAAAATAAGTCCAAAAATGTTGTATTTTACACAGTAACATATGTATGCAAACGTGAATATACACTAATTAAGAATGCTTATATATATATTTTTTTCGACCAACTGTGGCTTTCTCCCATATAAGTTCAAACTTTTATTGTGTTCCCACAAAAACAGTTATAACATAGCTTGCTGGGCACAATTGGACAAAAAAAAACACTTCAACCTGACAAATCTATGAAGAAATAATAGATGTTTATGTCAATAGAGTTATCTCTCTTATCAGAGTATCAATGAACCTTAAATACCGATAATGATATAGATCTATTTGAAGGAGAAGCACACAGTCAAAAACCGAAAAGGAATTGATTAATATCCACGCAAGAGTTACACATCTTTGAATATAACTGCACAAAATAATCAGATTTATCCACATTGGATAAACCTCATAGTTCTTTCCTGTGTCAACTATACTATTTAACGTAATTGTGTGTACATATTAACAACAACGATGACTAATAAAAATATCCCCTTTTTTCAAATTTAGAAAATTAACATGTATGTAAAAAAAAATCACTCTTTTTTCTTAGTGTTATTTTTTTCCTTGTAAAATTGAGTAATATGGAAAAACGTCACAGGAAAAATCCAAAATATTACGACCAGGATGTTATATTAGATTTCTTATAGACGCGTAAGTGGATCGCTGACTTCATTTTAAGAATATCTTAAACATGTTTTATTCGACTTCATATGTGGTGTTTTATCACAAAAAGATCTAGTGCCGTCTTCAGATTCATTGTGTTGATGAAATACGGAACATAACTTCGTCTTTTTTCATCGAACTAACGGGCATGTTAGATAAACTCACATAAAACATGCCTTCACTTTTAATATACAACTTACAAGGATTTTAATTAATTACTTTGGATTAAGTTGCACTTTAAAGGAGGTGAAATAAAATACAGGTAATGTAATATTTAATATTTTGACACACATCAAGAGTCATTGGTAAACACATTTTTTTTAGATTTAAAAATAAACGAGGCGAGGAAGTTTTAATGAGTGTAGAATTTCAAGCGCATGCACTTGACCTAAAACTGCAGAGTGGTACGAACGGAATAACGTTGTGTATAAGTTTCTACCATAAATATAGGTTTATTATTTTTTTTATTGATGAGTTAATTGCAGTCAGCTAGAATTTTTAGCTTCATTAAAGCTGATACCTAATTAACTCAGGTGAACATGGTGAAGTCAGACTTTTTATTGCAAATAATCTCTCTCTCTCTCTGAGTTTTAACATTCACTTCAATTTATGTTATTGTTAACTATACTCACAGTCACAGGTGCTTGGAGACAGACCCCCCTCCCTATACATCCCGGGGTCCAAGGATATTTTCATTTGTCTTCATTCATTCTTAGTAACGCATATTTTTGATTTATTTTATACCCACCACTTTCAAAAAGAAAAAAAAAATCATAACTTAAGAACAAAAAATATACCTGTTATCCTATTTTATAATGGTGTGGATATGATCCTTTCGAGAAGACCAACAAAAAGAATGGACCCTGGAGTGTATATTTGTGTGTGTGTGTGAAGGGGGGTATTCACAAGCACCTGTTACCCTCCTGTCTTAGCGAACAAAAAATCAGAATCAATCGAGGATTCTTTACATTATAAGTTAAACAGTAATAATTACAAGAACATATACTAGTAGTTCAAAATTCCCATTACAACTTCTTTCCATTGCATGTCATTTTGAGTTCACTGAGTATATGATTTACCTGGCCAGAGCAACACAGAATATCATCTATTGTTATTTTCTCCGTATTGTTGTTGACGATTCGCTCCTTTTGTGTGATAAAATGAAGGTCGCTCTATCGTGTATATTTTTATCAGTACGTATCTTCTACTACAGGTTACAATACTGCATGTAACTCGTGGAATGAATGTCGTGTAAACAAGGGGGGAGCTTTTCTTCATCGGCGTCGACAGCGGTGACCACATATGACCCTGACGTTTACCTCATAGCACCGACAGAAAGACACAGCGATGGAATTCTGAATCAATGCCCTAGTATTGAAATCCCCATGCCAAAGAATCGAAGAGTGTCCGGAATTTTGAATATTCTGATTACAAACGACATTGTTCTGTTTGGAACGTTGATGTGTCGATGAAACATAAATAAGAATTTTCAAAGTTGGAATGAGAAAACAATGCGATAAATTTAGCAATTCTCTCTTGTTTTATGGTTACGCCGGCTGTGTTAGAGATTTGAATCGCATCCTTATTAGCGAATACTGAATGACAACTGTAGATGATTACAATTATACGTTTAACTGCTACACCTCACACAGCTCCCGGAGGCAAAAGAAATGGGGAAAAAATAATTAAACTGGCCTAATTGATATGGTATTTCAGAGGCGAGAGACAGAGAGGAGAAATCATTATTTCAGACACAGCGCTTCCAATTAAAGAATTTAGTGTGAAGATGTTTGTCAGGGAATATCAATGACTTCTTTGTGCATGCCATGGAATTCCTACTGTGCAATGTCGCTTTTTGGACTGTCGTAATAATTCCACAGACGGTTTACGGCAGAGGGTGCTATCAAGATCCGGTATGTAATTCAATAAATCCAATTAAATTTAAATATGCTTTAAGAAAGTATTACATCAACAATCTCTCTTTCTCTCTCTAAATATGCATTGATTTTTTTTTTTATTCTTCCATACTATTATTTTTTTCAAACGGTTCAATAAAACAACGATCATTTAATAAACTTATATTAAAATGGATTTATGATCATCGCTTCATTTAACAGTTAATGATCAAATTCTGTTTAAGATGCAGTTTGAGTAAATATCGATATCTCGGTAGAATTTATATAAATGTATTTGGAAAAAATAATCAATATTTTTTAGAATTGATTTTCTTATTAGCCAGTAATTTCTGTCTTGTGCTTCATTTCATATACATTATGAAACGTATTTTAATATGCTTTGTCGTATCGTAAGCATAATTATGCTAGATTCATTTACAAACTATATACTGGAATAAAATTTTATGCATAATTTAGCAATGTCATTATCGCTAAAATGTTTACAAACATAAGTATATCCCGTAAATATTTCAAATAAAAGATTTGGGTAAATATTATAAGAATTTTATTACCGAGTTTCATTATCACAACAATACTCCATTTATTTACAAACGTGTACATTTATAAATCCTGTCAATCATAGATCGGCATGAGTTTATAAATGCAGAGCTATTTTTAAATTTTATGCCCTATGATTAATCTAATCAAAGATAAAGATTGATTGTTTGCACAAAAATAACTTAAAACATGTGTAGAATCTAAACCTATAAAAAGATAAATCCGTTTATGACCTTCATGGCTACTCTATATAGAGTCATGGCAAGCTGCGCGATTTATCAATAGATATAGATACAGTTACTCATGTTTTTGATATATATAAGTTTATTTCAGGATACAACTTTGGGCAATACAGCCCATCATTTTACAAAATGAAAATTGTACATTTAAAAAACATATAATACAATCGACTCTCAAAGAGTCTAAACTGGGGGGTGAAACCCCAGGTCAAGTGTTCCTCAGTCCCACAGTTCCAATTATCATTTATAAAATACAATTATAATGATTTTGAAATTATCAGTACAGAATTATTCAAAGTTAGAGTACAATATACAACAATGCTATTTTGATATACAGACAAAAATATAGAGAACTTATATGTATATGTCAACCTGATAAATATTCATTACGTAATATTAGAGCATGTTGAATATATTTCCCTAGACCAACCAAGGTAGATATGCGGTTTGTACCTAATAACTGGATTAATTTAAATGTACTTGGCGATTTGTAATAATATTCATTTATATATTTCTTTCTTAGATTTAGGTATCTAGGACATTGGAGAATGAAATGAAATTCATCTTCTATTTGATGACTATCACAAACATCGCATATTCTATCATTTCTGCTCTTGCCTTGGTACCTTCCGCATTCTATGTTTAAATAGTGCGATGAAAGTCTGATGCGAGAAATATGCTTTTTTAAATTACTTTGTAACGGTTTTGTTAAATAAGGTTGCATTTTACAGAAATCGGGTTGGACAATGTGCTTATATAAAAAACATTTTGACGAATTATCCATAAATGCATTGCATTCTTGGAAGTGTATATCTAGTATTCTGTTTTTATATATATGCATAAAA
Organism: Saccostrea cuccullata; assembly: GCF_032062105.1. Classification (NCBI taxonomy): domain Eukaryota; kingdom Metazoa; phylum Mollusca; class Bivalvia; order Ostreida; family Ostreidae; genus Saccostrea; species Saccostrea cuccullata. Next base: position 5,866 of record NW_026926072.1, on the reverse strand, counting down.
TTAGCAGAGTTTATTACTTGTTGATTCATCCAAAATTTTCCCAGACCCAACCTAAATAATTCAAGCTTTACGTCACGCGCCCAATTTATATTTGTGCTTGTTCCCGGCCCATTCTCTGCATCATGTCGCAGGTACTCGTATGAAGCTTTTAAAATGCAGTTTTCTGTTTTTAATAATTTACACCAGAACTTCATGATTCTTAGTTTTCTTTGAATAATAAGTGGATATCGTCCCAATTCTCTATAAATCATATAAGTACATGCATTGCGCTTAACACCAAGAGTATTTTTACAAAAGGATAAATGCAGTCTTTCAATTTCTGGAGATTTATGAAAACCCCAGATTTACTATACCCTCTTTTTTACGACATAAAATCTGTATGAAGTCTTTGCTTTATCATGTTAAACAATTTAATTTAAAACTATCGTATAGTTGGTTATTCTGTCTCTCTATCTCCATGAGCAAAAGGAATGTCTGAATTCTATAATTCTCGTACATATGTACTAAAATGCATTGTAGTACTAAATATTGTGATTTTGACTTGATTGAAACTGCCACACTGGATTCGATAATTTCATATACGACACGGATTTTCTCAGAATAATTTTCATTCATGATGTAGAAAAGGAATTCCTGCAAATAAACAATCTCCAATTTCAATTTTCAATAATTTTAGGATTTTAGCATCTTTTCAAAGATCGTATGCGATGGTTTATAAGAATTGCTAATTACAATTTTAATTATATGCACTTTAAATTACTAGTAGTCAGATTGGTTTTTATTTGATATGTGTATTTTCCTCTCATTGTACTTTCAATATCTAATTGGGAAAAATACATGTAGATTTCTTTTTTTACACACACAAAAAAGGAAAGTTGCAAACACGCAACTTATTGTCAAGAAGTAAACTTAACACGAAAGGGAAACAATCTGTTAGAATTATATATTGTCTTGATTTGTTCCCTTGGGTTTGTTCCTGTGCTCTCAGAGGGGGGGGGGGGGGGGGGATAAGCTTCAACATTACACAGAACAAATAAGCGGAGAGAAAGGAATCAAGGGTAACACAGCATTATTCATATACTACTACGGGAAAATGCATGTCAGAAAAGGAAAAAGAGGTTTAAAGTTTAAATATAAAGAGGCTGATTTTTATACCTCTGTAAGAATTAATGACGAAAAAGGTATACCAGTGAAAAACAAATGACTCTAATAGTAAACGGTAAAGAGAATAGAGAAGTTTACTTATTTTTTTGTACCAGGACTCCTTAAATTAATATACAGGGAAACGAAACTATTTATTATTGTCTTTATCCTGAACATGTACGGTGTACGAGAAAAATTGATATTCTGTGCCTTTTGACACTTATATCTATTGTACAGATTATCTCAGAAAAAAGTAAGAGTTCGTAAATCTTTTCAGATTGGGATAATACTCAGCTCAGTTTCAGGTGTACACTTATTTCCAGATGTTAAACATTACGCCCGACTTCGTATTTTAAGATTTCATTTCGGAGAGAGAGAGAGAAGTTTTGGAAATAGTGTAAAGACTGATTTCTTTATTTAGAGAGAGAGTGGGGAAGGAAATAAACATTTTGGAAGTATTTAAGAAATAAACAACAATTTGAAAAAGTTCTCTGGGAAATGAACTTTTAGTTGGTCACCTGATCAAATCCTGTGAAGCCCGAAGGGCTTCTCAGTAGATTTGATCACTTACCAACTAAAAGTTCATTTCCCAGTGAACTTTTAAACATTGATGTTTATTACTTATTATGTTATATTTACATTTGAAAAGAATTCATCTCGAGTTAAATTGTTTTTATTACACGAACGGTCCAACGTATTGCTATGTACATCGTCGGAAAACCACGGGTGATCTCGTCTTTACTTATCACATCGTCGGAAACCCACGGGTGATAAGTAACTTTAGACGAGATCACCCGTGGGTTTCCGAACGATGTGCTATGTAGTGACGCGCAATGACCTAGAAGTTGTTTGGTCAAAATATCACATCGCTCTGTGAACCGGTCGCGCTATGACCTCTGACCCCCAAATGAAATTCACACAGAATTGAACGTATTTCCTCTTCAAAAGGTTCATCTAAGAAAGATATTTGCAAATGTAAATATAAAACAATGAATGGTTAATGTGGCTAACTTAACAACGCTAGAGAGATATAAAGTCGTTTCTCAAGACCAACCTAAGAATCAGAGCTAATTTTTATTACCGGTTATCTTTTTTTTTTCAAAAGAATATCTGTGTCAAGACGGATCTAATAAAATCTAATAAATTTTTACCAAACAATGATTTTATTTATAAAATATATAAAGCAGTGATCAATCTAAGCAGTGCTGGGATCAGGTGCCTTAGAGGATTTATCATCCCCTGTCGATCACATTCGCCACATTTACTCCTTTTGGTGATAAGTAAAGGAGAAACCTGAAGAAAATCCCATGTGAAATAATGGCACAATAATTGAAATTGTATGAGAGACTGACTTAAAAGTTAATTTGATTGCTGGTAGCCATGTATCATCAGCTTCTTTTGCAATAGTTTACCTATTTTAGGAAAAAAAACATGCTTTTGTTATCGAATCAGTTGAGAGATGTGAACTCCATATACAGATGATATTGGTATTATATAGATTAGGGAAGATTACTTTAGAGAATTAAAGTCATCATAATTTGTTGTTTTAGTTTGCAAATATCTATCTCTAGTAAAAATATAAAAGCATGAAGCAGACATGTCCATTCTATGATGTATTTTATTTCGAGTGCACAAAAGGGATAGTTTATATGGAAATCAAAAATCACAACTTCAAAATATGTATGATTTTTTTTTTTTTACAGAAGGTGTACATTGTTAAACTAAGTTACGAGAAACAACTGGTTCTTCTATTGAAGGCGAAGGAGACATGTCTTACGACAAGGAAGATCCCCAATACAGCGATATCAGGTAATTAGTCCGAGCCATTCACCCCGTCAATACATGTTCACGTTACCGACGTTCTGGCAATTCAATCAAAGATTCATGCTTTCAAAATTCATCGAGAGCTGCTTTACGCCGGCTGAGAGATTCATGTTACGTACTTGTATCAAATTGCCCATAATATAGAGGATAACAGCTCAAGAAATGATTAATAACCTCGCCATTAAATATAAGCCTTCTCTTAAGGTGATTTATAGGTCAATCGATCATAAGCAACTCTAGACTCAATATGTTTTTTGTTGACGTTCGTTGGCAAGCCCAAAATGCGCACTATTTAAAATTGATTTTATGAAAATCTGTATTTAACTTTTAAAATCAATGTTCATTCTCAGTTTTATTAATTGTCGAGATACATTTATGTTTTTTAAATGCTTTTAAATTGCAATGATCAGTCGGATGAAAAATATATGTACATGTAGTTGGTAAGTTCCCCCCCCCTTTTTTTTTGAAAAAAAAGTTTAAGGAAACATGGTTGTCTTTTAATCAAATTGTAGGTGAAATTTTCTGGTCTACTTGAAATCAGAGTGCAAAAAACTCCCGTCTATTTTTTGTTTAAAATTCATTCTAGTCAAAAAATTACCAAAGAGAACGAATATCAGTGCTGTTTTAAAATAAATACAATTTGAATCTTGGAGAACATTTTGCATAAAATTGGTATGTTCCTTACATCAATGTTTCCTGTTTGATTTGATATTTATCACCTGACTACCACAGGTTCTTACTGCAATCAAACCTTCGATAATGTCGTCTGCTGGCCCGACACAAGGGCGGGAACTGTGGCTGAACAAAACTGCCCTAACTACATTAACAACTTCGACACACGAGGTAAGTAAGTAAACGAAGGCATAAATTTGCCATTTTAATTATATGAATATGCACCGTGTTATAAGGGCCCTGAAATTCTCCAATATGGTTTAATCTAGTATGTATAACCCGCCAGAGAAGGAATTATAGATGTCAATTCTGTTTATTCCACTCGAACGTTGTTCATTAACTGCACTATGTTAAAACTGTATATGGAAATAAATCAGAATGTACTTTTTCAATCATACAGGAAAATGAACGGATAAATCGACAAGTTCTATTTTGTTCTTTCATTCACAACATCAACTGATATTTCGAATGTTCTTTTTTTTTATGAACACAGCTACATGTCCATCACCGTGACACGTGACAAAACTTCAGTCCGCTGCGTGAGGCTCAGAAAAACAAATGGCCGGGCTTTTAGATCAACATTTAATATTCCTAAATATGAAATAAAAATAAGAAAAGTTAACTTATTTAACATATATCAACAAATCATGGATCACGTATTTTATTTGAATTGTGATCGTCTCTTTCAATGATGATGATTCAACCGTTTACTGTCCCAATGATTTTATGGATAAACGCTTTGACGCAAATTTTAACCTATGTAAAGAAACTTATCGACATACTACTAAAAATATTATTTTTACTTCATATTCTTTTATTCCTCTTCAGCAAAAGCTCGGCGTGAGTGTTTACCAAATGGCCAATGGTACGTAAACCCTTACTACAATCAAACATGGACGGACTTCACAGAGTGCCAACACACGAACGACCCTCCGGTGTCTCTTGTGGTAATAGTTTCCTCTGCCCCGGCCATTTCTTTATAACCAATGCATATTGATTATAAATGAGCTTCATATATTGCAAAATGTATTTAAATTTTATATTTTCCTCTGTGTATCTGTGCCCCTCTGTCCCACATGTTTGCCATACATGATCAATAATCTTTGACCTTATAAAAAGAAAACGACACTCAAAATTTGAAAACAATTTTCAGCCACATTGGGCACAAATTTGTATGCTATTCTAAAGCGTACGGGTGAAAAACAGCCTCAGTTTTATTCATTGAAGCCAAGCGCATGCGAAAGAGAGTGTTGTCATTAATTCTAAAGTATGGTGTCCGGATAGAGCCATTAGCTAAAGCTCAACAACGCGTTCAGAAAAATACGCCTTCGCGCCAACACAGAGCACGCTGTCACGCTAACACGAGTTTACATACATGTAACACGCTGTCGCGCCAACACACAACACGCTGTCACATTTACACAAGTTTGCACAACATGCTATCACGCAAACACACAACACATTGTCACACTAACACGAATTCGCAAAACACGCTCTCCCGCTAACACATATTTTGCGACGGCGTGTTGTGTCTTAGTGCGACAGCGTGTTGTGCGAACTCGTGTTAGTTTGACAGTGTGTTGTGTGCAAGCGCGATGGCGCATTTTCATGAACGCGTTGTTGAGCTTTAGCAAGTGGCCTTACATGATATTGCTTGATGATTGTACACTATTCGGTCATTTGCATGACAATCGTAAGGTCTGGAAGGGTAAGTGAATCGCATAGTCCTACGATTCAGTCACATTTCAGTCGACCTGTCAACTCTCAGTTAACTGAACTATGGAGTTGTGTCCTGTGGTTAATAAAATGATGCCCTAGGTATCTTTGGGTCAGATTTCATATTAAATAATCTCTTATTTCATCAATTATAATTTCCTGTTTTGATTTAATGTTGTCTTTATTAAAGCATCACCTTCCGGGGATAGACAAACTCAATTTTATCGGGTATTCCATTTCCCTAACCTGTCTGGTTGTCGCCGTGGGAGTCATGATTAAATTCAGGTGAGATTCAGAGAGCAATTCATCTATAAAATTACTCCAATTACTTAATTACCCCCAATTCTTATGTCGACTAAATATATCCCAGATTTCACAAAATCTGATAATCTGATTTTATGTGAATATTAATGTTTTACTTAAAAAACGTTAATAGATAGCTAACAACAAATTTTATGATAAACGTGATGGCTTCAACTTTTATCTCGACAACTTCCCTTATGTAAAATTA
>NW_026926071.1:0-10586 GCF_032062105.1 Saccostrea cuccullata | reverse complement strand
TGTTGCATTACGAAGTATGTTATGGAACATGTACTAGCCTTATAATATCACTTGTTATAAAAATATTTGGTTGCCCTCTCTCCCCGATCTACTGCCTAGAAATGGCCCGACTCATTTTTTTTTTACATCCCATTACACATTTTATTCATTTTCTTTCGTCAACAAATATGTTAACTTTTAAGGATTTTTTTTTCTCACGTATAAATACGGACCCAATAATTTTTCCCTGAGTTTGGATGACCACCAAACGTCATTTTAAAGATGGTATAAAATAATTAATTATGTTGATTTTTTTTCTTTACTCTTAAAAATTGTAATTTTGACAATATGGGCAAATAGAAAAAAAGTTTTTTTTATTCAGTAAATCTCCAAACCCACTCTGAATGATTTCATTCCTTTTCAAATGTTGCTCCGCTGTAATGAAAATTGTAAATGTTTATTTGACACAGTATACAAGGGGTGATCAAAAAGTAAACGATATCTTATAGACTATAGGTATTTGATAGTTCAGTCATTCCCGTATAATTCATACAAATGAAAAAACGCTATGTCGCCAATACATTTCGATACATTTCAAAGCTATGGTTACTGATATTCAAATTATTCCTTGACCCTTTATGTTAACATATTTTGCCACACAAAATAATATTAGCTGTTATATTTTTTGATATTTTTTCTCCGAGTATTTACACAAAAGGAAGTCCGGAATCGTGTAAAAGGCGATGTCGCCAACGTATACCTTGCTGGTTAAATGTGCATAACCTGGTCGCATTTTGTTCTAAACAAACAAAAATTGTTTTAATTAATGAAGAAACATGTCAAAATCATATAAATGAAACTTTAATTGGTAAATGAATAATTATTTTTTAAACAGACCTTGATCATTGCTGTCGCCAAATTTCACCTAACCTACCGTAACAGTGTTTGAATAGTTTTTAAGATAATAAAATATATCGTTAGTAGAGCTAAAACTGTGTTTTTGTGTCTAATATATATTAAAACTTTAGCACAGAATCCTTTTTTAAGCAAATTAATAAATCCATGTTCAAAATTTTTAAAGATACGGATTTTTTATAATGTCGCATATAAGAACCTAACCTACGTGACAGTGATTGTGAAGAAACAGAGGCTATGTGAAGTACTATTTCAAGGCAGTTGATTGACACCAATGGGTATGTCTAGTAAACAAAAAACAAATGTAAGGAAAGTTAAACAACAATTCAGAAATAAAGATATTATTGATGGTTCTAACCTCCGTAACCCCTAACCTCCGTAACAGAAAATCAACAAAATCTGACGTGTGCAATATTTCAGGTGTTTAAATCTACCAGATAATGCTGGAAGTTTACTCTTTAAGTTGACAACAAAATGGAATATAAGAATCATAATGAGTTTAAAGCATAAAATAAAGGTATTTTTGAAAATGTTGTGGTAAAAATGGCCTTAACTTAGATGTTTTTGCATATTACAAACAATAATTATATTGTTTCTTTTTCGTTTTGTAAATGTCTAATATTCCGTAATGCGTATGGGCACAAAGAGGTCACCCTTATGTGAACTATCAGCGGTATACAGTGAAATTATGCTCTTTTATATGTAAAACCAGCGATGTTACGGAGGTTGGGTTTTTCTGCAAAAAGTGAATTTTCGTGTCTTTTAGTGAATTTTTCACATATTCTGATATATTGAATAAGTTTTCTTAAAAAATTATGTTTATGTGTGACCATGGTGACAGTTACTTCACAATGATTCAATAAATCACTTCATTATTACAGTTTTCAGTAAGGTATTTCGTAACGGAGGTTAAAATTATTTGGGTTTTTTTTTTAAATAAATGTATTTGCCTAAAAAACGTTAAAACAAATATTTTTTTTCCATTCTTTACAAATAAAGTATGTTTTTCAATTATTCTTATTTAAATTCACCATTCGGTAAACGCATTCACACCGATTCTTCGAAACAAATTTTGTAACGGAGGTTATAGAAGTTTAAATCTTCACTTTCACATTTGCAGTTAAAAAAGACAGTAACATATTAATAAATATTTGAGTAAGTTGATTGACCCTTCGTAATGCTGAGCGACATAAGTTTGTAAAGCTGATAGGAAGTCTAAAATTCGCTGTACACTTTTTTTTTAAATATTCATAATAACCTCCGTAACGAAACACACTTTTTGGTAAATTGCTTTAAAATAGAGGGGAAAACAGTTTAGTTTTACTCTTAATTGTGTAAATACATTATTTTCAAAGTGTGTTTGACACGTTTTACGAAGTATTTTTATCTCTTAATCTCCAAAATGAGTTTGTGTAACCTCCGTTACAATTTTGGAGCAATTTGTATATCAACTTTTCTTTTAAAAGTGGTCAATTTATAATCAGAAAAGGTCTTTCATTCTAAAGATATATCCTTTCATTTTTCAAATCAAGTGGTCAAGTAATGTAATATTCTGATTGCTTGGCAATATTCCTACTGGAAAATAGTGTTTATTTTATTGTCCAAAAATTCTGTTATCTGGATTTACACATATTTAGTCAATATTTTTTATGTTTGCAGTTCAGAATTTCTTCTGTTATAATTTAGCTGTATATTGATAAAGCTTCGAAGTTCAATAAAAATTAAAACATGAACAAAGATTTTAATAACTTTACAGCTGCTTTTACTGAGTTATAACCTCCGTTACAGAGTTCTTGCATGTGGTGAGTTGGAATGGCCATAAAAACAAAACGAAGAAAGATTTAGGTGTAAAATTTCATTTCATTAACAAAGGATGTTTACTTTATCAATCAAACACAAAATTATATCATTGCTCTTAAATTCGTTTTTCAATACTATGGACTCGGTAATTGTATGAATTATACGGGAATGACTGAGTTATGTTATTGTTGAAATATTCAAGTATTTTTCAAGGTGTAAATTGGAGGACCTCAGGTCTTTGATGGCATATTGCTTAATTAAAAACACATCCCTTTTCAAACTTGCTTTCACCGGGCAACATAAGTATTATATTTAACCATCTGCCTTCCTTCACTAAAACGATCTATCCAATCATTGATTGAAATTATAGAAAGTCATTTGTTTTAATAAACTGTGAACAAATTCTTATATACGCTACTTCAAAGGCATTTCTATGATATACCATAAATATTACAGTCGTTTGTTGAACAAGTTCCACTGAGATAACCATTTTTCGTCACATGTGACCTGCATAGTGACGTCATTTTCACATTGTGACGTCACAAACAAAAAGCAAACCTTTATTAAGCATATGCTATTTAGAGAACTTGTGTTTGGCTATGTGTGTACCAAATTTGTTTCTAATCTGTATTGTGGTTTTGTAGATATGTTATAGAGATAGTTCGCGAACTTTTTGATCACCCTCCGTACTAGTAGGTACTAAACAAGGTCATTCATATCGATTTTATGTGTCTAACTTCTTTGTGTTTCATTTGTGATAATTAGAATTCTGATAGATAATATAAGTTATCTGTGGCAGACTTACGAACTCTTAATTTTTAACTTTGATGGTGCTCATTTTTCCTGCAATCAAAGAGTTTAAGAATTTTTTTTTATATCAATACGTCCACTATTTACTAACAACTGTTCGATAATAATACTGAATAAATTACTTCAAGCCACACTATATATATAAACACATTTCCTCTTTTGAAAGTGTTCATATTATTTGAAATATTTTGCAATTGTAATTTTCTTCTACATTTAAAGATTGTTATGTTTATCATGTTGTAAATAGTTATCATGTTGTAATTTTTGCACTTACCTCCCCCTAGTAAATTCAAAATTTACAAAATGTATGTTCCTCCATATTAAGAAGAGGTCTGGAAAACAAAATTCTATGCTAAAAATAGACCACGTGCGGCTATCCATGAACTACTTTCATGGTTCTTTACACTCATTTGGAAGACAACGGTACCCTGTTTTAAACTTGAAATTATCATTTAAAAGTGCAAAATTTAGACATTTTCTCAACAAATGGTTGTAGAGAGAACATAAATGCACAGTTTGCATATTTTTTTTGGATTTTTTAAGGTTCTGCTGAATTCTGTAGCTGCGCAGTTCTAAGGAGCATATCAAAAGCATTTTTCTGCAAAAGTATAGATTATATATGCACAACATGCATTCAGTTATGCATATTTACTGTATCTTTATCATAAGGACATAAAATTTGATCAAAATATAATGTATTTTAGCCATTTGAAGAAATGTTTACATTTTGTTCTCACTGCACTAAAAGTGGCCGGACATCCCTCTTAAAAGTTTTGTGAAATTCTCGGAAACACTCTGACGTAAACACGTATACTATTGATACAGGTTTGAGAAAAACGGAATAAGCTAGTGAATATTAAATGGCGTGAGAAATGTAAGAAAAATAGAACTTCGATGGAGGTTATTTAAAGGTCTGGCCGCCCCTGGAGAATCTGTTTTCCTCGAAGACAAATTAGCGTTAGTGGGCGTTGACTGCTGACTTTTAATTTGTGCTTGACATTGCTACTGAAATTAAAACATCATATGAGAAGTTATTTTTTTAATACGAGTGTAATATGAAGATAAATCGGCGCCAAAGAAAAATATGGGGGAAAGGCAGCATTCTGTAGAATAACTCAGTCGAATTGAACAGGAGGGTGAGGTGCTCCTTTAACGTGACGAAACATACTTAAGAAAGCTCGTGTGACCTTATTATGTTCCCCAAACGAAGTTGGGGAACATATTGTTTTTACTCTGTTTCTTATTATTATTAAGTCTTCCGTTCACAACGGAAGACTTATAGTGTTTGTATTGTTTCTTTTTATTATTATTATTATTATTATTATTATTATTCCTCCCAAATTTTGTGAGCGCGATTACTCAGAGATGGCTGGATAGATTTTCACAATTTTTCTCATGTAAGTAGGTTAATATATGAAGTTTATATAAAATTCCGTTTTTTGAAAAATTCACTTCCGGTCCGAAGTTATGGCCGATTTTCGAATTTTAAAATGGAATTTTGTCCGGCAGTTTTCTCGGAAACGGTTTGAAGTAAAGATATGAAATTTACAGGAGTATTAGATCATGATATTCTATTTGTTTTGAAGTTGTTTTCGTGTGTTTCCAGTACTTCCTGTCCGAACCGGAAGTGAATTTGTTTTTGGTCAATTTTTGATTTTTTTGTTTTTGGATATTTTTTCAAGATATTCTTATGTAAAACAGACATTTTTCCACAAATACTAAATATATAATTTGTTTTTAAATCAGATTCCGCATTTTGTATATTTTCGGTACCGAAATTTTCTCTATTTACGTAGTATGTATAAGGTGGGCAAAGAAAGATAACTCTGACCTGTGAATGAGAATAGAACTTTCGAGATAAAGTCGGAAATAGTATTGATGACGTTAGAGACATATATACGCTCTCCAGATCAACATATTTACACATTCAATATTCTCTCTTTTGCATGTTACTTAATTCACTATATGCATATTAGTTTAAATTTGGCTGTGTAGTGTTAGTCTGTATATTGAAAGTCTTTGATTTACAAATTTATATCTAAAAAAAAAAATATCCGTTCTGTGTCAACTAAGCACTTTGAAGAAAATAATATTGTACGCAGTATACATTACAGCGATGTATATACAAATTATTCTACAAAAATACTAAACATATTATTTATTCAATCGGATTCTGCATTTTGGAGATTTAAGGTTCCGTCAATAAATTCATTTTCTCTATTTACGTAGTGACAATGAGCAAAGATAGATAACTCTGACTTGTAAGTGGGAATAGAACTTTCGAGATAAAGGCGGAGGTAGTATCCATGACGTCGCAGACGTCTATATCCACACTTTTCACATAAAAAAAATAATTAGACTTTGCATGCAAGATTACGTTGGTTACTTCTTTCAGTATATGCATAGTATAAAGTTGTCAGCGTAGTGTAAATCTGTAATGTCTATTATGATTATATTTAAAAAAAAAATTCTTAATTCATTCTCTAATTTGAATGCGAAATTATCCCGGAATCCGAGTTTTATTTTCGATTCTAAAATATTATATGTACTCAAAAGGGAACTGAGAGATAGAAGAGTAGGTGTAAAGCCTTTAGAAATAAATTAATATCTGCAACTTAAAAGAAAGAAAATCAATCTATAGATTTGATTTGGTTTTAACACGTATATTTCATTGATTAAAAGTCTTATAGTGTTATTTATTATACATGATCTATACTTTTATATACCCGAGAAGTTATTAAAGATGAGAAAAAGCGATTCTTGGATTTTTGTGAAATACTAGTACTCAAAGGGTTAACATTATGTGAAAGTTACGCGTTTCTGTGTGAAATAATGCTATGCTAAAAACATGATACAAAAACATCTGCAAAGGTCTCTTGATATGTTAGATAAAGTATACGAATGAACACAATTTTATGCAATGCTATATAATTATATGCATGTACATGCAACCTTAAGTATTTTCCTTTTAATTCATAAAACATAAAATTACCGAGTATGTAATTCTTTTGAAGACCCCCCCCCCCCCCCGCCCCCTCTTGATTTTATTTGGAGACATTATTGCAACTATAGGCCTTTGAATTATAAATTGGTTATACAATTAAATCTTGAACATTTGGTTATAATTACCATTAACATGTAGGGCCTATACAGAATTCATATTCTATAATAGTAGATTTTTCATTACGCAAGATACTGAAATTTACATGTCTGAGAGAGAGAGAGAGAGAGAGAGAGAGAGAGAGAGAGACATTCCTTGATTATCCTATTCATTTACATAGACAAAAAATCAGTTCTATATCAGTTGTACCCATTCTTTATTAAATATTTTCTGATTTCATAGTCCGTCATAGTCACTCTCTGTATATTTTTTCTGCTTAAGAAGTATTACACTAAGTGCACATGTATTGACCTGTCAATCAAAATCACCATTGCAATAAAGTTGTTCGAAATGATTTTTATTAAGTATGATCTTTAAGAAAATCTGATGCAAAAAATTTGAGAAATGAAAAATAAAATAAAAACATGGCTAGAGCATCATATATCTGTATTATGGACTTCAGTTGTGGGACGTGGAGACCGGTCCGTCAGATGAGATCATTTAAATCGAGGTCCCGTGTGTCAGATATGGTATTGACTCAAAAAGATTCCTCACTGCTCAATGGCGATTAGAGCCAAATTATAGGACAACATTTTGCAGTCTCCACCGGCGAGTGGAGGCTTCTCCATGTGAAAAATTCTCGAGAGGGACATTAAACAACATATAATCAATTAATCGATTGCTGATTAATTCCTGTAGTTGAATAATCTTTCTGCTGACAAATCTCGATAGTATTACTGTAAAAATCAACGACTTTACGTTTAATGTGGTGCTAACTTAGTTCATGACATTTTTGTAACACCATCACAATTGTGCCAGAACATAAACACAGTGAAGTTTATGAGAGTACGGTGTTCGTTCGTCCGTTGGTTTGTCTATGATACACGTGTAGCTCTTATGAGTGCCAAAATGCATAAGAAAAAGATTGGTCATGAAAATCAAAGTACCTTAAGTACTGAAAGACCTTTTTGCAGTTTTTTTTTTCTTTCAGAGTACATATATCTATGTTTTTTGCAGAGAAAAAAAGCAAATTCTTACAGATTTAGAAGAACGGAAGACTTATTTGTTGCCATGGCAACAAGATTCTAGTTATTATTATTTTTCTTCTTCCTGGAAAATCTTTTCCGCGAATGATCTTGTAAACTACACATCCGACTAAGGTGAAACCTTTTTAGGGTCAGTAGGCATGTTATGTAGATTTGCGGAACAAAGGTCATTTTGCGCGCACGTGCTTGCAAGAGCGTGCACGTGCAACACGTGAAATGACCAATATAATAAATATTGCCGTAATTTTTTTAATTTTAGATGAAATGTTTTAAAACTCATAAAATAAGGATATATTAGTAGCATAGACAAGATGACGTGGTCAAAATAGCAAGATCTCACGCGCATGCACGTGCGCTTCGCTCTGATTGGCTGAAACTAAAGTCTCAATATCTTTCTTGTTTTTTGATAAAATCCTTTGAAATTTTGAATATAGTCATACATTAGGGAGATCTACAGCCTGATATAAAAGAATTATCATGAAAGAATGTGCATGCACGTGTGCTTGCAAGAGCGCGCACGTGCAACACCAGAAATGTCCAATATAATTGATATAGATGTAACTATTTAATTTTTTAATGAAATGTTTTGAAACTTATAATATAAGGATATATTAGAAGCATAGACTAGATGACTTGGTCAAAATAGCAAGATCTCACGCGCATGCACTTGCGCTTTGCTCTGATTGGCTGAAACTAAAGTCTCAGTATCTTTCTTGTTTTTCGACAAAATTCTTTGAAATTTTTAACATGGTTATACATTATAAAGATCTACAGCATGGTATATAAGAATTGTCATGAAAAGCATGCGCATGTACTTGTGCTCTAATCTGATTGGCTGAAAATTTAGGTGCCTATAACTTTCTTAGTTTTCAACCAAACCGGATAAAATTTAGAATATAAATAGGTATAATGGATTCCTACATAATGGTACTATCAAACTTGAATGCACGAACATTCATTCATGCACCTGCACGCGTGAAATAAGCAAAATGGCCAATATTTAAAAAAAAATTTGTAAAGAATTTTTTTTTATTTATTCTCACGATATATAGATATGTTAATTGTTTAGGCAACATGCTATGATCATCTTGCATGTACATGCACGTTCGTGCGCGTACAATGCGTTAAATGACATATAGTTGATATCATTGTACCTTTTATAATTCTTTGATGAAATCCTTCGATACTGATAATATTTTTTAAAATGTCTTACAGGGAATTGGGGAGCGTTTGGGGAACATCTGTAACGGTCCCCGTTACAATTAGCACTAGTTGGTGATTGAAACGTGGTGAAATTTTCCAGTAATAAAATAAAAGCTGTCTTAAAACAAATGCACATCAAAGGGGAGCATAACCACAATGTGCATCACTCTCTACCTTCGGCTCATGCATTCAACTCTGTCGTTGGCTCGCGTATATCACAGTGATAAATATCCTGCAAATATCACGTTTTATACAATATGCCAAAAATCTTGACATGAGCCAATTGCAGAGGTGTCTGAAAGAGGAATGATCGACAATTCTGCATGGGAGATTAAATGTGCATATCTATTAATCAAGTCAACATTTGACATTGATCCCGATACGAATTACATATCTTCCGTTTCGCACAAGGACAAGCAAACATACACTAACACACAAATTACATTACTTGTACATGTAATTATCCCCAACAAATTTGTTGCATGGAGATAACTTAAGTAGAAATTTATAGGCAATTTATAATGAATAATTCAGGCATGATATTGTTTCCTTTAAATTGACATCTTAGTAAGCGCTTACCGTTTAAAGAATATCAGAATGAATTAAAATGGGCATATAAAGTTGTTAAAGAGGCTGGGGGGAGGGGGGGGGGTGGCAGCCATTTTCATACTATTTCGATCTCCTTTAAAAGAAGAGCTCCATATAAAGATATACAAAAATGATCAAATTTTAAAACTAAAATGTATGAATTTTTTCTTTGCCATTTGATAGTTGACAGCTTAAGATACCATATCTAGAAAAATAAGTTAAATCTGGTGGTTAATTTGTGATTAATTTGTTGACACCCCCCCACCCCCCCCCCCCAGCCTGCTTAATTCTATGCGATTTCAGTGAACCTTTTTTTTTTTTTAAATCCATAAGTAATTAGTAAAATATTTAAATAAGTTACAAAATAATTTATACCGGAATTGTAAATGGTTTGCATATTTTAAGAAATGATATGATATTGAAACCAGAAGTCTCTGTCGAGACTGTAGCTCTACTGGTTTGTACTTATAACAAAGGATGAGAAAAGAAGCCATTGCCATCAGACCAAAACTGTAGAAGGAGTAGCGTTTTAAAGGAGTTTCACAGACATTTCTATTTTTAGTAACAATGGCAACACTGTTCATCGAAATCAAAAACAGACGCATTATTTTATGTATCTTAGTGTAGTCTACTTATGTGCCCAGTAATATTGAAATCAGAACAAAACTGTAGGAGGAGTAGCGTTTTAAAGGAATTTCACAGAAAATTCTATTTTTAGTAACCATGGCAACACCGTTCATTAAAATAAAAAACAGATGCACAATTCTATGTATTTTAGTGTAGTCTACTTGTGTGTCAAGTAATACTGAAATCAGACCAAAACTGTAGGAGGAGTAGCATTTAAATGGAATTTCACAGATAATTCTATTTTTAGTAACCATGGCAACACCGTTCATCGAAATCAAAAACCGATGCACTATTTTATGTATCTTAGTGCAGTCTACTTGTTTGCCAAGTAATACTGAAATCAGACCAAAACTGTAGGAGGAGTAGCATTTAAATGGAATTTCACAGAAAATTCTATTTTTAGTAACCATGGCAACACCGCTCATCGAAATCAAAAACCGATGCAACTTTTAATGTATCTTAGTGCAGTCTACTTGTGTGCCAAGTAATACTGAAATCAGACCAAAACTATAGAAGAA
>NW_026926070.1:0-10478 GCF_032062105.1 Saccostrea cuccullata | reverse complement strand
ATGATACTCTGTATATCATAATTTATATTGATAAAATGATATTTATTTTACCAATAGGTAAATGTCTAGTAGATTATACCTCAAAAAAGAATCCTAGAACTTTGAGTCCGTTGACTTTGTCCATTGCCTGAGACAGGTCGTCATAGTTTGTAGAATGGTGGACAATGTGCATCTACATGTACAATGGATAAGAACAAATTGCGTTAATTTATTACTCTATTTAAATTTTCTATATTTTGGCGCACTCGCAGATAAGAGTGGTCGGTTAAATTCCGCATAAAGTTGTATTAGAAAGGGGACACAGGTACTTGATGTTACTTATTTTTTTTTCTTTAAATAAAAAATGAAAGGGGGCACTTAGAAAAGTAAGAAATACAGTTGCTATAGTATCCTTTGACTAACTACGTCTTCAACATTTTGTTTTAGCTCTCATTTTACATGTTTAAGTATTATGTGTACAATAAAACTCCCTTCCTGCAAATATTAATCTGTCTTTTTTTTACTTTTATCATGTCAATTATTTTTCCTAGTTAAATTCCTGAATTAGCATAATTATTATATATTTCGCTGAATGCTTGCGTTAGAAATATTTCTGGTAGTTAAAAATGACTATCTTTCTTTTAAAAGTTTTGTATATTTTTATTCGTTATTTTAGAATTATTTATGTATTTATTTTTGTACATGTACCTCCATTGGATAACGCTGGTTGTCTAGCGCGTGCTCTGACCCCCTGTCGTCTGCCGCGCCCCAGTGGAAGTGGAACTGATCCACCTTAAAGTCATCAGACAGACCGCCACCTCGTAACACGGGCTGGGCACCCAATAGGTCCACCTTAACTGAATACAAAATATAACACTCTGTATAGGATAGGTTATAAATTGTAAAGTACCGTTTTTTATCATTATTTCTCTTGACGACGAACTATTATATAAATGCTGTGTTTGATTTGAATAAGAGTTGACATTGTGCAAGTATTTTCTTTGAATTACATATCAATACACATCATTTTTCTATATTATCATGTTTTAGGTTCATTTTATTGATATCTTATATATGTATATATATGGGGTATATTTCTGTAACATATAAGGGCTAATCAATAATAACCTGTATGTCCGTTGTTTGTCGGAATCTAACCTGTATGTCCGTTGTTTGTCGGAATCTAACCTGTATGTCCGTTGTTTGTCGGAATCTAACCTGTATGTCCGTTGTTAGTCGGAATCTAACCTGTATGTCCGTTGTTTGTCAGACTCATGTTGACGTTCTGGACCTGGTCATAACCTTTCATCTCAAACGGGGTCAGCTTCCGGTCCACGAACACCTTGTGAGTTTCTATGTGGACGGGGGACTGACTGTCACCTCCACACGTGGGGAACACGGAGTGCCAATGACTGGGGCCTGCCAGGTAAGAACAAGAATTGTGTCAAAAAATTGCACTTTTTATGTGACCTTTAAAAGGCTTCATCTGCCACCATAATATATTATGATGATAGATTCTTTTTCTGTCTAGTAAAGCATGTGACTGTCGACTTAATTTAAGTTCAGTTCAGTTTAGAAGTTAATGAAAGTCATGTGAAAGTATTTCTACAATTTGAAACATACTTTTCGTGATAATTAATGTTTTAGTTACACCTCTAAGATTCGTACAAAATATAATTAATACCGCCCTCAAATTTAAACAATTATGATAATTTTTATGAAGTATATTTTCCAAATTAATAATGAACAATATATATTTCAATTCAACATTCAGACATGGTAGGAAGGAAGATTTTCAATGATCTATTCCTGAAGGTGCTAGTGAAATAAATGTGTGTATTACCTACATATATGTAAAATTACTTTAATACGTGTCTTCTGTATTTCATATAAATCTCTCTCTCTCTCTCTCTCTCTCTCTCTCTCTCTCTCTCTCTCTCTCTCTCTCTCTCTCTCTCTCTCTTTATCCCCCCCGTACTCACCATGATCTCCCTCATAACTCCAATCGTTTCCTGAAAGAAAGTAAAAATTCTTTTAATTTAAACAGACACTTTTATTTAATCTTTCACAACTTAGTCAATAAATCACCAAGTCCATTTCCCCGTGTCAAACAACACCGGTTTTTACATCGAGACCTTGATTATTTTTAATAACCACAGAATTGATTCATTTCTGGTCTGTCTGTCAAACAGGTATAAAACTGTAAAATTATCTCCCAGACGTCAGGCCGTGAATCGGGCCATCTAAGTACACGTCTGTTATTTGTCTCTAAGTATACATCCAGAGATTTATTATAAAACATCACCACAGAACCTAAGTTTCTGTATACATGTAAGTCCGATTGTTAAAGTATTCAAAGAGTTAGATACAGTCTCAGGAGATATCCCTGTTTGTTGGTTTATGTTTTTATTCCCCCGTCAACGAAGTTTCGGAGGTATATAGTTTTTACCCTGTCCGTCCGTCCGTCTGTCTGTTTGTCCGCAAAAAACTTTAACCTTGCCCAAAACTTTTGACTGGGTGGGACTATGGCTTACGTATTTCTCAGATGTATTCCTTGTGACAAATCTTTTCTTTGGGTATCACTAAAATTGACCTCTTGAACTTGAGCTTGGAGTTTGACACACTTTCACGCCAAAATTCAAAACTTTGGTCATGACTTTTAATTTGAACGGTTGGTGCTGGGACTTTCATATTTTACATATGTATTATTTTAGAAGACCTTTCATTGGAAACCAACAACTTTGACCCGTTGACCTTGGAGTTTGACTTGTTTAAAAAAACTTTAACCTTGGCAATAACTTTTGAATGGTAAGGGCTAAAGCTTTCATACTTCACATATGTAATCCCTTTAACAAAACCTTTCCTTAAATACCCACAATTTTGACCCTTTGACCTCGAACTTTGTCCTACTTTTAGAAGACTTTAACATTGGCAGTAATTTTGAACGGTAAGGGCTAGGCTTTCATATGTTATCTTTGTGACAAGGTCTTTCTTTGAAACCAACAACCTTGACCCTTTGACCTTGACCCCGGACTTTGACTCACCTTTAAAAAAAACGTTAACCTTAACAATCATAATTTTTGAACAGGTTGTGCTAGGGTTAAAATTTCACATTTGTATTTCTTTTGAGAAGGCTTTACTCTGGGTCTCAACATGATTGATTTGCATTTGAGAAAATTTAACCTTCCCTATGTTGCTATTACGGAGGCATCAGTTTTTTTTATTTTATTTTTGTTTTGAGGGGTAGGATGGGACTGCCCGTATGTAGTACATGGATCAGTGCGCATGTGTGTGAGTGGTTGAGGGAAGGGCGTTTAGAAGTGTTTTTAATAATGTTTGGCAAATTTCACACTTGGCACCTTCTCCCTTCCTGTGTAGCATGGTAGAACATTCCTACGCCATTGTACACCCCCTCCTCCCAAAAATAGCGATCCTATCCCACCTCTTATTAAATATTTTTGTGTAGAGAAACTATTTCTATTTCATTTTAATGCCTTCCCCAACTTAAAAAGCCGATGCTACATACAAATGCTTTATCATAGATGTCTTAAATCCCTTTTGTCAATGTAGTTAGCCTTGTTTTGCTTCATTATATATAATAAATAGATTTTCCCATTTCAAAATAAATGGTTCTAAATATTAAATTCGATATGATCCGATTGATTTTTTAGTGTTAAAAATGTTTTTCATAAAAATGTCAAAATAAGAAGAATAAAAGAAATACATTTCTTGATATCAGAGGTCAACGTGCATTAAATTCCAAACTGCCAATTCAGCTTTAAAACAACCGTGCATTTACAGGAAAAAATTCAATCCTGGTTAAGAAGAAATCATCGATCGAAGTTTGAATGCTGGGATGGGGGGGGGGGGGGAGAAATAGAAGTAGATTTCTTACCATGGTGGTAGTGATGAAGATGAAGACCGCCTGCATTGACGATAACTGATAAACACGACACAATAAAAACTAAGTCTAGACACTGGTAGAAACCTGCACACAACTGCATTTTGAAGCTGAAAGTAATCCCCCAAAATTATCCTGTAACCTGTACCTCCCTCTGTAACGTGAAAAACGCAGCCTTGAACGCTAAAGACTAAACACCAAATATTGTGACGTTACGATTCGCAGGTAAAAGTATGCTGACAGTTAAGCTTTCTCCAAATAGATGACAAATAACGCAAAGAGAGGCTGAGATGGTCTAAAAATGCTGAATCTAAAAACAGGACATTTAGGTTTGTGGGCTTGAATTATAAGAACTATGCTAATTTGTTTAAATATAGTCACGTATACCACTTCAAATTAAAATTTCCACAAAGCATGAAAGAGTAAAAGCAGGCAAATCATTTAAATACAGATAACAAAACTAAAAACAGATCATAGTTCTTTATATTAATTAGTTGAGGTTAATTATATAAGAACAATCGATCATTAATTCAACAATGCACTTAATGTATGTCACTCGTCAACTCTTTAGAAAAGTTCAGACAAAACCTAATACTTCAAAATTATTTATTATAATTCAATTTTTATAACATATTTAATTTAAACAATATAAATCGCCCAACGTTCAACGAAAAAACTGCTCAAAAAGGCACAAAGAAACAAAATTTATGAGGGACTATTTCTTGTGGTGGAATGATATTTAGAAGATAATTCTGCAATTCTGCATTTATTAAATTTTATATCTTGGAACATTAGCCTCATATACTTTTACTCGGAGAATATTACCGTTATGATATGCTAGGAATATTATATATTGGTCTCAATAAATGAATTACGAACAAACGAACAAATTGTCAACCTTCCCTCAACTAACTTTTGAGAGAATTGAAGATATATACTAAAGAAGTCAAGATAAAATGTACACCGTTTTCTGCCAGAAAATCGCATATTTTTACCAATATTTCATCACTGACCGCAATTTTTTCTTTCATTATTTTAAACTACTCGATGTTTGCGACTGATCAGCACTTAAGTCGTAAAAAGTTTGATACAAGAAAATATTTAATTGCATATTTAGATTTTAGGTCAACTTAATTGTACCGTAGCTAAGCAAGATGTACACTAACCACCTATTTTCTCTGCGATTTTTAGTCATATTATATGAGTACTTTTCGAAAATATACTTCTTAAAAAATCCTTGATTTAACAAAGTTCACGAGTGACACACCTTAATTTTCAATATCAGAATACGCATCACCAACAAAAAATCACGAAAAATTGTAGGCAATTACTAAACAACAAAGGAAACTTATCTAAGAATTTCAAGACTTGAGCATCAGCGCAAAAATGTGTTACCTGTACTAACATGTGTTTTTACACCTTCTGTGACGTAATTACAAACAATATGTAGATTTGCTTCAGAAAAAAAAACAAGTTTAATAAAAACCTGTTAGTATAAAAACTATAGATTTAAGCGCGATATACATGTATTGAACTGAATATAAACTGTTTGTTTTCTTTGGAAACCATTAGGCTCTGTTCACTACTGTCAAGGTGAACAGGGTATATTTCAAACGAAAAAAAATGAACTCGATCGAACACGAATTTAAAAAATGAAATTGGGAAGGAGGGTTAAAAAATTATGTATGGTTAATGCTACATCAAAAGATGATTAATAATTAAGATTAATAAATGCAATTAAACCATACTTTCTCAACAATAATTGTCTCTCTATATAAAATGTCTTCTTTATGAATAACGTGAATTAGTCTTATCAAAATAGTGAAAACAATAAACACTACTGGAATTTGTTGAATTTTTTTAAAACTAATGTCTTTTGTGATGAAAAGATTGTCCATTTCCTCTCTAGACATAAAAACAATAAAAATACATGTAATTATTCACGTGATAATTTTTTGTCCTACTGACGTTTAACACGTAAAATATTTTAGACTAGGTCAAAAAACTTTATGCGATGTTAAACTTGAAATGTTTTCTCAATTCCGGTGGCGAATTTCGGACGCTCTAAGGAAGAAAAAAAAAAGAAAAATTAAATAAACTGAGAGATTCGGGTGTCATGTAGAAGTCTTCTACATGTACATATGGAGTCTAAATTAACCCACCCTACCCCCATGCTGCCCCGACCGAATCTGAAATCTTTAATCTGTCCATGATGTCTGAATATATTTACCGAAGTGTATACTGTTTTTGATCTAGTAAACTGTTTAGAGAACATAAATGTCTCATTACAATTTTTGCTAAAGATTACTTCTGTCTGTGGTATGTTCTACATTTTTGAATTCATTGCGGCCATTAACCCTTTCGTCCTCATTAAAATAAAAAAAAACAACTTTTTTTTTAAATTTATAATTATTTCGTTTTTTAATAAGGTGCATTTGCAGAGTTCTGCAACAACAACAAAGATATCGCAGATGTAATCTTTTGCCTTGTGACCTGATGAATTCCGTTATGTGATACTTTCTCCGGCAGGCTACATTTATAACTAACGAAATGAGTCTGTATGATTTAATTAGACATTTATTAACATGGAATTGTGAACAAATGACAATATTTCTAAACTTTATGGATATTTCCTTAGAATAAATGCAAAAGCATTCACGTTTTTTTGAAATGTGAGAAAAGAAATTAAAAAATGAGAAAGAAACTTAATTGTAGTAAAGTAAGGAATGCGCTTAATCTCACGACGTATTATCATGTTAAATATAAAATCAGATTCCGGTGAAATTAGGAAAAGGTTGAATTTTATATATTGCAGACAAAATCTGCTTCAGCATGTTTATAAAGTAATATAATAAAAACCTTTAAAACACTTTTCGAAATATTTCAACCGTGTTAATTGCTATGTATATAAAGTAATATATTTTTCTATAATCATATTGATTTAATTTCTGAAGCTTAAGAAAAGTGTATAAAATATACCATAAATATAAACACGAAAATCTTACCAACACCAGCGGTCGTGGAGTCCAAGTTCCAACCGACACACAGAGTTATCAATAGAAAGTGCATATTGACAGATTCAAGATCAAACATATATATTTTATAAAACCGGTCCCAGACCTTTTTTATATGGACAGAGCAGATGGACAGTTGATTCGGATCTCCAAACAGACGGGAGAACAGGTCACCTACGTCATTTAACCAGACATAATCAAACGCTAAATCGCTAGATCAGAAAACCGATAATTCAAGTACAAAAAAGTCGAGGAAAGTCAAAGATAGTTATAATTTGATTGATATGTGGTAATAAGTTGGTTAAATAAACAATAGTTGATTTCAGTGTAAGAGTACACATATATTTTTTTTTACCAAATCATGGTCTCTTCATAGGCATAAGATAGATACAAGTATCTCTACATATTTAAAAAAAAAAAAGAATACATTTTTCATTTTCGTAAATGCAGCAGACTATTGTAAATACTCCATTAAATAATTCCAATCAAAATCTTTTTCTTTCATTCCTTCCTTATTTTTTTGGAAGAGAAACGTACATAAAAAACAATTGATCTTTATTCCGATGACTAATTTTGACGATCTTTAAATTAAAATATAATGAGAGAAAAGGAAGTAAAATTATTAAAATGCAGTTTGGCCATTTATATTTCTAGCACAATGAATAACCGAATAGAAATTAAGGTGGCCCTGCCTGACAAAGAAAGTGAATACTTTAAAATTCACCAACTGTCTGATAAGAGAGACAACTCAATATGGTAAATTCGCTTAATTATTATGAAGTTAAAAGGTTATGTCTAAACACACCCTACAAGGAGAAATAAGTCATTTTTATGATGAAATGTGTATCTTTTGGAAAATCAAAAGCCTTTAAAGTGCTCTTTTCTTGCAGGCATGAATGACATTGTAAAACAGGACCACCCAGCTGTATGCATTTGTATTACCCACATACATCATTTTACAGAAAAATGCTCCAGCCAGGACAATTCCAATGTATATGAATTTCATGAAAAGTACATCAAAATCAGTAATTATTTAAGTTTCAAAATCTTTTTAGATAAAAAAAAAAGTTTAACAGCTTAAGAGATATAGGGTAAAAGGGATACATGTAGAATAAATTATAAACGAAAACAAAAAATCAAATCAAACCTGCCGCTGTGGAATACAGTGGGAGACACTGAAGCGCCACAATGAACAGAGTCCTGGTAACAGACATATTTCTGAGCGTCCTACCGCGGCTAATTCTGATCTGATCTCGGGGGAGAGGTACCCGGCCCTATATAGACCGAGCTAAATATAGAGATAATATTTAAATTCATACTTTGCTGCTGGCAAAAGTATCAGTTATTGGAGAATCATTGGTGTAGCTGACCTTCTACTCCAGTGACCTTAGGATGACACACTAGTAAAGTGTACCTGGTAGATGGACAAAAACCAAAGGTATTTCAATTTTTCAAATATTTATAAGCACAATGTATAAATACATACACATTTCGAGTTGTAAGAAAATTTATTAAACTTGGTCAAAAAAGATACGAAGAACCATAAAACTTCAAAGACAGCACGACATGCACAAATATTCTATAATTCACCTTCACTTGTTTTCCCCGCCTATTAAGAACAAAGAGCTCCCCTTTTGTTTGAGAAGAACTTAACTTGCGACACATTATGTCATTTTTATTTTTTCAGAAGTTTGCCTGGTCCAAACAACATTCTTCAGAAAAAAATTATTACCCTTTTAAAATTTATATAACTTTGAGTGGACGATTGATGTAATGTAAAGCAGAAGAAATATTTCTGACTTGTTGAAAATCGAAAAATATTTACATTTGCAGATATTCAGCAAAATCTTTTTGAAAACGTAATGATAACTAAGTTTAAAACAATTGTAAATTGTAGTGTCTGAAAAATTAAAAATCATTATTCATGACACATTAAATCGATTGAAATCAATTCAAATTAAATAGGTCTATAGCAGCTACCAACCAGTAATTACACAAGACAGCAGTGGGTGGGGTTATTCATTTCATTTGAAAATCAACCACAACGAAGTATCACATGCATCTAAAGCAGCTGATGCACATTATTAACCGCAGAAGAGAGGCCCAGGGATGATGAAGCGTAAACAATGGACAAAATTCCTACGTAAACCAATGTACTTTTAAGGTTGGTAGAATAATAGCCACTTGTACTATTTCTTTCTACACAGTAAACAATATGAAGGTTTTGACTATTGACAATATAATCAAATAAGGTTTACTCGAACTGAATACATGTTTTGCATCGAAAAAATAAAATATTCAATGTCATGAATGTTGACATTTTAAAAAACAATAGTTTTAAATTCATCAAAAAAGTCTGAAAAAGATATATCTTAAAGCCTCTTTTTGGCCCTTGGTTTGGGGTGTCTTTTAGAAGAAAGATATGAAGATAACGAACTGTAGAGCAAACACGAACCTCCGAAACATCCGAGGTGGGATCAGGTGCCATGGAGGAGTGAGCATCCCCTGCTGACCGGTCACACACGCCGTGTGCTCATTGTCATGATCGGGAAATAACGGAAAAATCCGTCGTCAATACAGTGTCTAAATAATGGACTAACAATTGGTATGAAAAACGTCAGTCGGCATTTGACTCAATGATAAATTGTATTTGCTGACAAGGTCATTGTATCGACCATAGAACTTAAGAATTGATGACTTTAAACGAGACTGCGGTTATTCTTGTTTCATCAACTTGCTGGTCAATAATTTACCTCGTTTTAGAAAATGTTTATACGTAGAGCATGTTCTTGCGTATCGATTCAACTGAGATGAATATACTCCGTATGCAGGTGATGAAGGTATATTGCTGCATAAGTAAGGGAAGTTGACGATAGAAAAGTTAAAGTCATCACGTTTATCATATGACTTGGTTGCCAGCTTACCATTAACGTCTTTTTCAAGTAAAATATCCAAGTATGAAACAGATGTGTCAGACTCTGTGATATCTTTTATCTCAAGCTCTCTTGGATATATCGTATCGACGTAGGAATGGAAATTACCATTGTTAATTGACAATACGTCGTCGATATATCTGAAGGTTGAGTTGAAGTCCACAGCAAGTGTTTTCCTCTTTTCATGCAGAAGGTTTTGCATAAATTCTGCTTCATATGCATACAAAAATAGATCTGCTAATAAAGGAGCGCAGTTGGTTCCAATGGGTATTCTAGTAGATTGTTGGAATACCTGGTCTCCAAAAACACATAGATATTGTCAATCAGAAACTCAAGCATCTTCTTGACGTCAACTTCAGAGTACTTATGTGTGCAATCAGAATGTGTTTTAACAAAATAATTTTGCAAATGACCAAAGACCAGGTAAGTAAATTTAAGAGTACCATTTTTATTGAAAAAGCAGCTGTCAATGGTATCAAAAAGCCTGGATTTTAATTTATCGTTGGAAATGGTTGTGTATAAAGTTGAAAAGTCGTAAGTTTTTAATCTGTTGTTTTTGGTAAAATCTGTGATTTCAAATTGTCCAAAAGTTCTTTTGAATTTTTTAGTACCCACATCTGATTCACACCACTTCTTAAATATATAGTTGCA
>NW_026926069.1:0-10600 GCF_032062105.1 Saccostrea cuccullata | reverse complement strand
GTACCATTTGTTTATATATATACATTATTATTTTTGTATGCATGGATATGTGTAACAATAAGTGTATGTTTATAATATATACTATACATACATATATTTGTATATAAATTATTATTTTTGTATGCATGGATTTGTGTAACAGTAAGTGTGTGTTTGTGTATGTGGGTATGCATAATTGTCAAATATCTATTGAACTAACTCCAAGAGATTAGTTTGCATTAAGTTTCTAATTATATGTTAAGTACTTATTAATTGAAATTACTATTTCTGTTAATACTTAAATGATTTTTTTTTTTTTGAATGACCATCTTCAATACTTAGGGTACAGGTTTGCCAGACTGGCTGTGTAGAGGTATCATCCCCTGGTGCCCTTTGTATTCAAGATGCACTAGTTTTATATTAGAGTACTGCCATTACTACAAGATTTTTTTTTTTTTTTTTTTTTTTTTAATTTACCTTATATCTATCATTTTTATTTAATTGTGTTTTCTTTTATCATTCTATGGTTTCTATGCTTTTGATCCAGTGTGGTGATGCACTTCTCAATGTCAAACTTAATCACAAGTCATGTTACATTATCCTTAATATAGAATTGTAATCAATGTTATCATTTTGTAATAATTGTTCATGCCCCCTGTGGGCCCTTGATTGGTGAATAAACATATATATACATAGGCGTCGGAAGCAAATTGAAAGTGGAGGGGCTAATTGAAAAGGGGGGCTACACCAACCAAAAAAAAGGAAAAAAACCAATGTACAATGCCTATATTTTGTATATATTTGCAAAAATTTGTGTGTGTGTGTGTGGGGGGGGGGGTTCAGCCCCCCTATAGCCCCCTCCCCGGTTCCGACGCCTATGCCATAAATAGATATGCTTAATAGATATATTTTAAAGAATTAGCTAAAAGGTATAGATGTAAAATAGCAAGAAAATTATATCTCTTTAGATTTTCATTCACCCAGAGATACAGAATACAAACCATGCCTCCGTTGAATCGTCTTGGATCTCCAATCATGGCTCATTTAACAAATTACAACAGACGATGAGGACAGTTTCGCGGAAAAAAAAAACAACCACAAGGTATGTTAATTTATTCAATCGAACTTACGTAAAGGTAATTTTTTGCATTTCATGGATTTTGGGTTATACGGTACTGTTCCTAAAAATCGTTTTATTTCTCTTCATTATCCAAATATACATACTATGAAAATCAATCGGATCACCACGTCCTTTCCTGTCGCGCGCCTTTGTTCTAGCGTGCGACGGAAAAGGGCGAGGTGATCCGATTGGTATAAAAATATTAGTACGACCATTTTCCTTAGTCAAGGGTTTCTGATCCATTCCGCTCCACATACAATTATGTAACCCTGTGCCCGAGCATACTGAATTTGACGGGGATAGAATTCGTTCTCTGACTGGCCTCATGAGAGTTTGAGCCAATCAAAATATTATTCTTAATGGAATCTGAAACCAAATGAATCGTAAACAGAAAAAAAAAAAATCAGTTCCAGTATTTCGGCTGACGCGTTTTATAACGATTGTTAAGGATTTGTTTTTATACTGAATTTGACCACGGAATATTCCACCTACCTGATCAATACATATTAGAGCTTTCGACTAATGTGGCAGGTTAATAAGGGGTGCTTATTCCTCTTCGGCACGTGATCCCACCTCTGAAATTTTCAGAGGTCTGAATTTTATGCCGAATACAAGGATTTGTATTATTTAAAGATTCTTTCTTAGATTGTAATTTTTTACGAATCTTTTCATGTTTTATAACTAGGTTATAATTTACAGAGCCCCTGAGTATATGAGTTGCGTCAAGCGAAAAGGGACCTTCGTGACATAAACGTAATTACGTCACAATAGCGCTGCAAAGACGTGACGTCTCGTCTGTGCGTTTGCCGATGAAAGAAAATTTATATGATAAAGCAAAACAAAAATATATTTGCGTAATACATATTTTTTTTATAAAATAGACACGCTTAAAACTGTCTTGAAAAAATGTCTAATATCGGCAATTTATAGGTTTACTGGTAATTTTTTTTTAAAAATATATATTTTTTAATTTTTTTGATTGTTTATGAATGGTTTAATTTATTCGAGAGCTGTCAAAAATGTTCATCAACAAACCAATGTACGTGCTTAGGTACTGAAAACAATCGCTTTTTTGTCTTTCCGACTGAGCTCCAGTCTCTACAGATCTATAAGCAAGTGGTCACTAGCATTTATTTTATTGTTTTGTTATTTTTCTTTCGGATTTTTTTTTTTTTTTTTTGGGGGGGGGGTATATTTAACACAGTCCAGATTGTTTCTCTGTTAGACAGAAAGGCCCGATAATTGGCGACTCAGTGCCCAAAGTTTGTCATCAGAGATTGAAATATTCGAATCAAGTTCACTGATTCTAGCATGGTTGCTATAGCATTTTGTTAATTTATATTAAGAAAAAAAATGAATTCAGCAACTTAGAAACTTTGTCTGTATAGCCATGTCATAAAGGATGAAGCGGCAAAAGCCATACGGACTTGCGTATTTACTAACTAAAATCAACACGTCACACTCTGAGGTTTGAAAATTTAACTGTATGATGCATTAAAATGTGAAGATAACAAACAGTGGTCATTTTCAAAACTAATTTGTGGTTTTGTTTTCATTGCCTAAATTAATTGCATTATAGATTAAAACTGAACACAGTAACTTAAGCTTAAGGTAAGCCAATGTTGTTGAAGTCGAAAATTAAGAGCTAAATATGTCATGTATTGAATCAGACGCATGTAAGTCATAGTTTTTTTTTTGGGGGGGGGGGGGAGGGGTTACTAATATTATTTCAGGCAAAAACGGTAGTTCTGGACTATAAATATAAGCACATCTTGAGTTTATAATCTTACATAATATTGTAATTAAAATGTTTGATTACACACCCCCTGTTTTTGGATGTGCTCATTTGTATTACTACGGAAAGGGAAGCCTTTCGAGGATAGATTCCGATTTTATTTTCTTTATTCTCTCTTAATTATTTCAAATTAATTGATTTTTCTTTTCGATTTTGCTTGTTCCTTTTCGTTTTTACGTATTTAATTTTTTATTATAATTTCTTTCTTTGTTAGTTCGACCATAACCATTTTGAAAACACTGGTACACACACCTTACCCCCGTCCCACCCCTCCTTCTTAACAAAACATCGCTCATATATTTGATCAATTCAAAGGAAGTACATTTGTACCGGTCTTGAAATTCACATCATCAGAAAAGTGTTGTAGGTTTTTTTTTTCAAACCTCGATAGTTCCGTATTCTTTCTCATTTAAAGATGATATTTGCAGAGTATCAAGATAATCTGTTATCTGGGAAGCTCTGCCCCCCCCCCCTTCTCAATTTACACTGCGATTGTAGATTCAATGCTTATATTTACGAACTCTTGTTTTTGTGAACTCTTTATAATTTTGTCTGATGACTGCCTTTTTGATCTCTGTTAAATAACCTTTTATAAAACCCTTTCCCACAAATGAAGTTGCTTTCTATATTTGTCTGTTTACTGCATATGATTTAATTTTTTTTTCAATCAGGAATAAAAAAATTGACATTTTTATTTTAAGAAATACCCACCCTATCATATCCTGACTATAAGAAAGAAAAGTTAGGATTTATTTTAATTTCAACTAGTACGTTTTGTGAATATTATCCTATAATCATCAATAATTTTTTACTTTACTTTATTTTTTTTCGAAAGTGTGGGGGGGGGGGGGGTTATTGGGTACATATATCACTCGGAGCTCATCGGATGGCTCGTGTACCATTTTGAATGGAGTGAAGCGGAATAAACCGAAGATTGCCGACTGTGCTTATTATGCATTATGAGATATCTAAATACAAAAAGCAAATAATTGAAACTTTTACTTACAATCACATGCTGAGAATAAATTTAAGGAAATTTCTACCGATGACATCGTGTATATTGTATATTGTTTGCATTTTCAGGAGTGAGGCCCATTTCACTCCATCTAAACACATGTTGTCTTGTTCCCATTGACACTGAGTATGATTTCAGCTGATTATTTAATTTACAATATGTAACTGTGCATGGATTTGTTTATTCAGGTAATGTTTAAATTGTATATCTGTAAGTTAGACTGTCATCCGGGACCCTTGACTTGGTCAAAAAAATTTAATGAAACAACGTAGCAACTCGTGAAGAGGCACATGGCACACAAGAAATTATACATTAACAATTTTACAATGCTCTGAAAATCAAATTCAACGTCTGACTTTGAATTGATTGTGTTGCATGCATCAAGCCTAGATATATACGTAACCTATAGGCATTTTTATCGGTATTTTTAAGTGCAGAACAAATCAAATTCCTTAATTTTTTTCAAGAAATAAGAATAAAAAACATTCTTTCCTTTTTACATTGTACAGCACACAATATTTACCTTTATCAAATGTTCAAAAACTTTATTTCTTTTCACTGTTACTAGTATATACTCGTACATGTAGTTAAGTTACAATTGTACCATAGAACTGACGGTAAATTTAAATTTTGCTTTGATGTTGCTGTGGTGTATTTGCCAGAAGAATCACAGGTTTTTTTTTTTTGGTTTTTTTTTAGGTCAAGCCCACTTAGATTAGCTATAACTTATTGATATTATGTGTAAACCAGCATATTTAGTTGAAGTTTAGCATCTCAAATCATTGTCATAAAGGCAAGTAACATCGTTCGGGGGGGGGGGGGGGTGTTGTTGTGTGGAAAAAAATACGTTTACATGTATTTTATTTTGAATTCAGAGATTTTCCAATTTAAATATAATTTTCAATTGAAATAAAATAAAGGGAAATCGTTTTTGAAAGAAGTTTTAAATAATTGCTCGGCAAAAAATTACAATGCCTGAAGTTTGCACCCCCAACCACCCCCTAAATTTAGTTCAGGGAATAACCATAAAAATACATGTAGGTACTGCCTAAGAGTTTGTTTTTGTGGAAGTGGGTTTGCTGATTATACCGGAAAAGAAAATTATTAATAATCCTTTGAATTATCCTTAAGACCTTACTACATGAACAGTGATGTCGGATATTCTTTTTACCCCCTTGCGAGCAATCGTAGTTACGTAGTCAATTTCGTCAACAATAAATAATTTCTCTTGGATAATGGCCGTGTTGTTACGAATGCATTGCGAGATGATTTTAGAGTGAGAACTTTATTGGTATTTTTTTGGTCAGTGGTCTTTCCCTCGTCAAAGATCCTTTCAAATACTAATTTCCAATGATTGAAGCATGATTATGTTGATGATGTAGAAAAAAGGGTGAGATGATGCCGTTGAATATACATTGCACTCCTTGAAAATTTTAAACTACTTACTTTATTATTTCAATATACATGTACATTAAGCTGATATTTTCTTCAACGACCTTTAAATTATTACTATTTTACAATGTATAGGTCCATAAAAATGCTAATATTTGGAGAAATATATATTTAAAAAACTTTAAAATACCTCTAGAGAAAAAATTATTTCTAACAAATACAAAGGGATGAATTAATAATCACGTTGCACTTTCCAATTATCAATGACGTTATGTAACGTTATTCAACGTTTAACAGCGTTATCCTGTTAGCATTGCATTATTTTCATTTGGAGTTTTAATTAGAATTTAGAAGGTATATAATAAAATATTTGGTATCAAAATATTCAGAAAAACTAGCTCTTTCAGAAACGGCAAAAAACCGATTTTCTAAAATTAGGTCACGAAGGTCCCTTTTCGCTTGACGCAACTCATATATCATGAAGAGTTCTACACAATGGAAGCGGTAAGTATGAAACTGCAATCTCATCAGCTATATCAAAGATACAAAAAAATTCCTTTTCAAGTGTATAGGAAAACCATTGTCAACCGTGGCGAACCGAGGTTGACAATGTTTTTTAAGGGGTGAAAATTTTCAATGTTTCACTCAACTATACATGCAATTCTTATCATATTATACTGAATGTTTTATGTACAAATACATATAACAGTGAACCTTGCGCGCATAAATTCAGATTCAAACAATGCGTTCTCTTGCGATGTGTTTTATGAACACAAAACACAACGATACGATAATTTTCTATTTTAAAGTTTTGATGAAATCAAACTTTAAACAAAATTTCTTTTTATAAATACTGAAAAACTCGAGAAACTTTAGAGACATAGCATGTCTGCTGAAACACCCTTAACTCAATAGAATAGAGAGTGGGAGTGAGAATCTCTCACTAAGGTTAATACATTCTGAACCAAAGTATAATCTAATTCTTTGCTAAAACCTTAACGGTTATTAAACGTTGGAATTAAAATGATTAAAGCGATATAATTGTGACGCACAAACGATACAAATGTAGAATTTTTTTTATGAACCGTACAGATTTGATCAATTCCTGGAAGTATTAGGCTTCAGGAAATAGGAGGTTTCGGAACCTCAAAAGTCTACTTTTTTAAAGAAAAATTTTGCATGGTCCACGACGAAAAAATTTTTTTTTTCTCAGTACTTTCCTTCGTTTTAATTGGAAAAAAGTATGTTATAATAAACATTCCCATCTAACGTCTTTATTACGATAGAGGCACCAAATATAATGAATTATGCCAATAGACTAAGTACAAGCAGTCTTTTGTTTTTCAATTTCCTATTAATAGAGTTTGTTTTTACAGATTTTTACCTCTGTTTGTTGGACTACCATGTATCCTTATCCTTATACTCTACTGCAACAACTCAAACACCTGGTCACAAGAAAAGACTATTCTTCCAGGAATAGTGTTACATGTAAACAAAAGTCGTCCTTTGACAAAATACTCTCTTAATCAGCTAGTACCAGATGTAAGGACAAGTAGTTTTAAAACTGAAACAACTACTCATCACGTATCATCTCCAGCAAGACAAAATATGGTTTCTGTCGAGGACCAGTCATGTGATATTCAAATGGCATTGTATTATCAGAAAAAGCAAGGAAATACAAGTTATCCTAGTTTATATAACAGTAAGTCATCATTTAATTTTGTTTACAAAACATTTTCTTTTTGCAAAGTCAAATAATTCTTATTCAGAAAGAACGTCATTATTTTGTTCTCTTCAGAAATTAAAAAGAAATTCAACGTAAATAATTTATTGGTCAGATTTTACACCAGTCGGAGGTTCGGACTGGAGCTTTTCGACCACCATTGGTTGTTCGGATCGGACTTCAGCCATCTTCAATAAGTCGAGTGATGATTGGTTGATTCCGAGGTGCACAGAACAAGATTCGTTCTTAGAAACAACAATGGATTTAAATAACGCCCCTGTGTTTGACTTTCCCGATGAATGTTTGTCTCGAGTCATTGATAAATTCTGCACAGACAACTTGCCAGTGCCAAACATTGGGGGCATTTACCTTGATACAGACCAATATATCCTTAGATCGATTAACGAATTCAGAACTAAGGAGTGTACAATGGAAAAAAGGTCCACAAGGGGGCGTGCCGAACGCCGTCATCTTCGCCGCTAAAAACGCAACCTTCATAAACATATGGATAGATAGTTACAAAAACTACAGCCCAAAAAAGTGGGGTAAAAACTCGGTGCAGATGGCGAGAAAGCTGTCCTTAAAATATCCTCAATACATTTACGTTTATGAAATCAGCTGTATATTCTTTCCACGGGAGACGGTTTTTGTATGACGGGAATTATAAATGGTCGCATAATTTTGCTATTCATTTTTTCAATAAAGATTATTATTATTATTCAGGCAGATTGGGGAAAATAAACTTAGAAACCATAAAAAATTTAAACAACACTATAGGTGCGGTGTTCAGATATGTTTTGTATGAAAATAAAGAACTTTGCAAATAACCAATGAGAGAAAATTGCACAGGACACGTCTTGTTTCAAAGCATAAGAAAGAAATATGTCTTCATAATATTTAGATATAAATGCATATTTGATTCAGAAAATTTAAATTGTTTCTTAGAATGATCACATGTTTACCATGTTTTACTCAACATCGAACTAAAAATTAAATAATACTGTTTATATTTTTGTATTTAGTTTTCAACTGTAATAATGATGTTACAGAACGGATGTACTGTTTACAATTATATGTAAATAATCATACATAATTTTTGATGATATATTAATTTTATCTGTGGAAAAGACTACATAAAAATGTACTTTACATGTATGTTCTATCGTATAGTATTTAATTTTTTGTTATATTGTCTAATTCATCATGGTTTTTTCTTTTTTACACATTAAAAACAATTGGGCTATCTTAAAGTTGTCAGTGCCTTTTTTTCCATGCTAGCCTATTTTTAAATTTGCTTAAAAAGACAAGAAACTATGATGAATTAGACCCCCTCCCCCAAAAATAAATAAATAAAAAAAATAAAAATTAAAACAAAGGGCCAGGGGCCACGAATTTTAAAGATTTTTTTCTATTGTTATACTTCATAAAACTTTGATCACCTATTATGGCCCCACCCTATCCCTGGGGATCATGATTTGAACAAACTTGAATCTACACTACCAGAGCATACTTCCACATGAGTTTCATCTTTCCTGACCTAGTGGTTCTTAAGAAGAAGAATTTTAAGGATTTTCCCTATGTTTTCCTTTGTTAAACTTTGACCCCCCCATAATGGTCCCACCCTACCCCCAGGGGTCATGATTTGTACAAACTTGAATTTAAACTACCTGAGGATGCTTCTACATGAGTTTAATCTTTCCTGACCCAGTGGTTCTGGAGAAGATTTTTAAAAGATGCCATTACTTTTTCACCAATTCATAATTATCTCCCCTTAGAATAGGGCATGGCCCTTCATTTGAACAAACATGAATCCCCTTCACCCAAGAATACTCTGTGGCAAGTTTGGTTGAAACTGGCCCAGCGGTTCTTGAGAAGAAGATGAAAATGTGAAAAGTTTACAACAACCACAGACAATGGACAAATTTTAATCAGAAAAGCTCACTGAGTCTTTGGCTCAGGTGAGCTAATAAAAACCATATAGATGTTAAATATGTCAAAGCCTCTGTTTTTACACTTACTAGTGCCATTGAGTCTGATATTAAACTGGTCCTCGCCCCTGTCATTCCTAGCTTTACATGTGTAGGTTCCATAATCAGCTTTGGCTATACTCCTCACTGTAAGTTCACTTTTAAATTTAGTGTCAAAGATGTCAGCTGCTGATGTAGAACTAATGGCATATTTACTGTTGCTCTGCAACTCTGTGTCCTCCTATTTAAAGTATAATTTTTGTGAATGACATTTCATCTTCACTATATTGAACTATTATTCTGCATTGTTAATACATACATCAACTTAAATTGTCACATTAAATGGTCAGTAAATGCCTTACCTTCAGCCATGTAAACTGCATCTCTGGGGTGCCTTCAGCCTTACAGATCAGGGTCACAGTATCTCCATGTTTTCCTCCTGCTTTAGCATACTGTCGAGACTTGTCAATGCCAGCAAAATCTGAAAATTGAAATTAAACATAGGTGAGGATATGCTCAAGAAGTCAAATGTAAAGGGCATTTTTTATTGTTATTTTATACAGATTCTAAGTGCCGAAAAGCATATTTCTTACATGTTATCATAAAATAATTACATCAAGAATATCACATTCACTTACATTTGACCACCAAGTTGGCTTTTTTGGTCTGGGGCTGTGCTACTTGGTTATCAGCTGTACATGTGAATTTCCCAGAGTCACTTCTTATTAGATCCTGAATCACAATCTGGCTCTCTCCATTTCTGTACACCTGTTTAGTTTTAGACATGTCAAACCGTGGTCTGGACCACACAGCCATGTTCTCCACTGATGGATTCCCATTGACACCACAGATGATGGAGGCTGAATCTCCCTCATTGGCATACACTGTCTCCTGAAATCTTATTATCTCAGCTGGGACTGAAAGAAAATGTGTCCAATAAGAGTTATCTCTCTTAGGCTAAAACTAAGATTGTGCCATCTAGATCATGAGGGTACTGTAGAATTAACACACTGATTTGATACATGAAAAGGTGAACAATATGATAACATATATTTGACCTTGACCAGGAAGTAGTAGTACAATATCATTACTTACATTTGACCTTAAAATAAAAAATCCCCCTCCTTTCCCCTCTCTAATCCCAAAATATTAAGTACTTGTCAAGAAAAGAATGATACAAATTGGACTGTCTTTCAGTAAATGGAATGATTAAACCTGGGAAGCTGATGGCCGTCATGGGGTCAAGGTAGGCAGAACAAGGATATGATACAATTTGGAGAGGGAGAAATAATCCGAAATATCTCCTATCGTTATCTTTATCTCAGTAAATTCCTATTATGTCTGTAAAATATATATGTCAGTGAGCCCAAATCAGAGAGAGAGAGAGAGAGAGAGAGAGAGAGAGAGAGAGAGAGAGAGAGAGTTGACGAAAAAGTCGTTGATCAGAATGAATTTGAGAAACTTTTGTACATGCATTAGTCAATAAAGGACGCGTGTTTTCAGCGGAGCAGGAAAAACAACGTTAACTTTGCTAAACGTACTCACCTACAGAAACAGAGGAACACTAATCTTACAAGGTGATGTGAGGGTCAATGCAGTGATAGTGGAC